>NW_015622966.1:743742-771893 GCF_000320785.1 Rhodotorula toruloides NP11
GAGGGTTGAGCAAGGACTGGAGGGCTGCAACGAGCATTCGACTGGAGCAAAGGATGCGGTATTTGCTGAGCGCAGAGAGTCTGCAGTGTCGCACGTCGTGCTCGTGACCAGCGACAGCGACTGCTGGGGAACGGACTTCTCCCCCTCTCGACTCTCGACTGGCGACGCAGCTCGCTCTCCGTCTGCGCCTCAGAATGATTCGTGCGGATGCAGGATTGCAATGCAGGGGGGAGATAGAGACAATGCGCAGAAACCGTCCACCGTCCTTCAAGCCACCTCCGTCTTCTTCGCAGCGGGAGATCCGTCCCCCTCCTCCTCCCTCCCTCGCTTCTGCCCAGCTCCTCCAGACGCACCCGCGGGAGACATGCCACCACCGCCCTGCTGCATCCCGCCCATCATCGGCGACATCCCACCCATCATTCCGGGCCGCCCTCCGTGCATACCCATCGCCATCCGCTGCTGCATCTGGACGAGCATCATCTGGCATTGCTGAAGCTGCGCCTGGAGCTGCATCCGCATCGGCGGAGGCAGACCCGGGTTCTGCAGCATCGCCGACAGCTGGAACATCTGCTGCTGGATCATCTGAGGCGAGGGCATGCCGCCCATGCCGCCTGCCCCGCCGCCCATCATTTGCTGCTGTTGCATCGCGAGCATCTGCTGCTGCTGTTGCGCGCGAAGCTGCTGCTGCTGGCGCAACTGCTGGGCTTGCAGCGCACCGGGCGGGATTTGCGGGACGGCGGGGAGACCTGGCGTTGCCGACGGAGCTCGAGGCGGCGATGCCGATGCTGCGGGTTCAGACTTGACGGAGTCGGCTGGAGCGGGCGAGCCTGCTGGAGCGATCGGCTTGATCTCCTCGCCTGGTCGGGGTTTGCGAGGGTTGAGAATCTGCGTGTAACACGACGTTCAGCCGGCGCTCGGGATAAGCAGGCGCGAAAGGAGCAAAGCGTGACGCACCTCTTCAGGCTTGGCCGGGAACAGCTCCTCCTCCTCCTTCTTGACATCCTCCTCCTTGACCGCCTCCTTATCCTGCGACTCGCCGTTCTCGCCGTTCTCGGCCGCCTTCTCTGCCGCAGCCTCTTCCTCAGCCTTGCGCTTCGCTTCAGCCGCCTTGCGCTGCTCCTCCTCTGCCTCAAGCTTCTTCCGCTCCTCCTCGGCCGCCTCCTTGCTCGCCTGCATCATCTCGTCGACATACTTGGTGACGCGCTCGCGCCGCCCTTCGTCAGGCTTGAGCTTCTCGAGACTCTTGACGCGCGTCTCGCACTCGGGGCAGAGCATGTCGTTGTCGAGCAGGGCGTTTGTGACGCACTCGTCGCAGAACGACGTCGAGCAGCAGGGCGTGAGCATGGCGTCGCGAAGGAGCTTGGAGCAGACGGGACAGGTGAGGTCCGGATCGGTTGGAGCGAGGTTCTGGATGTCGTTGGCGGAGAGGTTGGCGGTGAGGGCGCGGTGGGCGAGCCACGAGGCGCTGCGGGAGCGAAGTCGTCAAACAGGCTGCGAGCGCATTAGAGAGCCCTTGCAACGCACCTGTCGGGGCGAGCGACGACGAAGCCACCTTCGGCCGTGACCATGATCCCCGACTTGACGCCGTTCGTCGCCGGTCCGTCGCCTTCCTCGCCCGTCGCGACTTGCGGACCTTGCACCTCGGTCAAGAACGACTTCGGAATACCCGTCGTGCGCTTGATACGTGGCCGATTGTCGTAGGCGGCGTCGCCATTGGTCGGGCACTCCTGGATCCAGTGACCTATCGAAAAGAGGCGCTGAGTCGTGCGAAGGAGACTAAGGGACGAGCTGCGACGCACCTTTCTGGCCGCAGCGATAGCAGATGTAGCCAGGCGGAGGAGGCTTGTGAGCCATGCCAGAGTCGCGGAACGAAGGGCGGTTTCCGCCGTCTCCGGAACGACCGGGACCTTGGCCGTGTGGTCGGTTTCCGGGCGGAGGATTGCGATAGACGGGCGTAGCGCTGCGGATGAAGATATCGTCAGCAAAGAACAAAGCGAGACCTGTCAATCGAACAACCGAAGCGTCTTCGCTACTCGAAGGGCGGGACTTACTGCGACATCTGCTCCTGCGTCTGCTGCCACTGCGAGTTGGTCGCGGCGAACATGGCAGCCATGGCGGAAGCTTCGTCTGTTGGAGCGGCGGCGGGAATCTGGACCTGAGGCGAATCCTATCGAGTCGCAAGGAAGAGACGGTCGGCGGGAACGAGCGAGAGAAGGAGAGGAGACGGGACGACGAAACAATGATAAGGACTCTGATTGCTGGAACACGCACGAGAGCGATACTCGGCCGCAACAGAACCGGAACGAACCTGAGCAGCAGAAGGGCGGGCATCTTCGCGGCCGTCAAAGCGCTTCGTGAACATGTCCTTGCTGAATCCGCTTCCGACACCTCCTCGCGGCTCCGGCGCCGCTCCACGCCCCGCCTGCAGTCCCACGCCGCTCTCCTCCGTACCCGCCATGTACTTCAAGGCGTTGCCTCGCCCGGGCCTCGAGGGCGGAAGTCGGCGGGCGATGACGGACGTCGAGCGAGGAATCAGCTCGTGGTCCTTGGTGTACTCTGCTCGCGAAAGAGGGCCGCTGGGTCAGTACGGTTCCTCGCGAGACTGGACCAACTGCTCGACATGAGGCTGGAGGGACGGGCGGCGATCGCAAAGCGACGAGTTGATTGCGGCAAGACGGGCAAGCGCCAATATCACTCGACGGCCAGAAACACGGTACAGAGGCTCGTACAGCACACGCCGCTCCGGAGGGGAGAAGAGGAAAAGAAGGGAGGGAAGAGGAGAAAGCGCAACGAGACGGGCACGCACCTTCCTCGGTATCGGCGTGATAGATAGCAAAGTCAAAGTCGGCGCCCTTGCCCATCTTGTTCTCGGCAATGATCTCCTTCTTGAGGTCAAAGACCGAGATGGCCGTCCCGTCGAACGCGATCCGCGAAGGCTCGCGCTGCGACTTGAACTTGTAGAAGACGAACGAGGACGACATCTCAGCGGCGCGTGGAGAAGGTCAGAAGCTGTCGAGCGGCGGCGGAAGGCGAGGGTGATGAGGAGGGGGATGTGTGAGGTGGCGATGAGACGAGGCGCGACAGCGGGACGGGCTGAAAGCTAGCTCAAAGTGCAAGAATCCCAGACTACGTGCTGTCTATCCTGCTCGCGAGCGCTGCGTGAACGAGGTTGGGAGGAGCCGGTGTGTGGTGACTATGTGGTCGAGAGAGGCGATGCGAGGGCGTGCGTGGGCGTGTAGGTGCTGCAGAGACGATCTTTGAGCTCGTTGAGTCCGTTCGCAAGCGTCGTTGGGCGATGTGAGCAGGCGGAGTGGTGAGTACGAGCGAGAGAGCAGATCTCCGCCTCCTCGCCGACTTGGAGACGGCCTCACACGGCGGCAACGGCTTCCTTCGCTCTCGTTGGACTCGCTAGGGTCACAGAAGACCTTGGGGAGGCAGTGAGAGCAAAAGCGTTGCTGATTTTGTACAACTACAGGCGAGGGAAAACCCTTCTCCTCCTCCTTCTCCTCCTCCTGCGTTCCCTCATCTCCCGCAACTGCGTTTAATCGCGCTGGTTCGACGGGTAAGGGAAGGACTCGGGCGGGGAGAAGGACTCCTTCACGGAGCGGGCCTGGACAAAACGGAAGAAGATGCTCATGGACCCTGCCTTGTCGTTCGTGCCCGACCCGCGCGCCCCACCGAAAGGCTCTGCGAGAAAAGGGTTTCAGCGCGATGCAACTGCAGGAAAAGGGTCTTCTGGGACCCCTGAGATGGAAACTCACGAGCACCAACGACCGCTCCAGTCGACTTGTCCTGTTTCCGGAGGAAAAGTCAGCTTCGCCTCGTTCCGCCAGTCTCGAAATTAGTGACTGCTGAACGCACGTTGATGTAGTAGTTACCCGCAGCGTGGCGGAGGAGAGCGCCAGCCTTGACGGTCGCGGCACGGTCGTCCGAGAAGATGCAACCGGTGAGGGCGTAAGTCGTCGTCTGGTCGATCAACTTGCACGTCTCCTCAAACTGGTCGTCCTCGTAGATGTAGACAGTGAGAACCGGGCCGAAGATCTCGTCGACCATGGTGGGCGAGCGAGGGTCCTTGGTCAGGATGATGGTCGGCTCGACGTAGTAACCGCTCGACGCGTCGCCCTTGCCGCCAGCGAGGACCTCGCCACCAGCCTGCTTGGCCTTCTCTACGTAGCTGAGGCACTTGTCGAACGAAGCCTGCGAGCTGGGGGCGGCACAAGTGAAGGTCAGCCGAAGGAAGCGGGATGACGGAGACGCGGGGTGATGCACATGACGGGACCCATGAAGTGCTCAAACTCGGTGACGGGACCGAGGGTGATCTTGGCAGTCTCGGAGAGGAGAATCTCCTTGAACTTGCCCTCGCCCTCCCACAGGCCCCTCGGGACGTAGAGACGCGAGAGAGCCGAGCACTTCTGGCCTGCGAGTTGGAGCAGCGTCAGCTTGGGTACGCGGGAGTACGCCCATGGTCTCACGCACCCTGGTACTCGAAGGCACCACGGATGGCACCGGTGACGGCGGCACGGACGTTGGCGGAGGGGTGGACGAGCTGGAAGTTCTTTCCGCCGGTCTCGCCGACGATGCGGGGGTAGCTAAGGTAGTTGTTGATGTTGTTGCCAATCTTCTGCCAGAGGTGGCGGAAGACGTGGGTCGAGCCGGTGAAGTGGAGACCGGCGAACATGCGGTGCGAGAGGACGCGGTCGACGAGCGAGATGGTCGCGTCGCCGTTCGGGCAGGGAAGGAACTGGATGACGTTCTTGGGGAGCCCGGCCTCGAGGAGGATCTGGAAGACGAGCCAGGAGGCGTAGGTCGCCATGGGCGACGGCTTCCAGACAAGGACGTTTCCGGTGAGCGCGGGGGCGCCGACGAGGTTACCGCCGATAGCAGTGAAGCTGCAGAGTACTCGTCAGGTAAGAGTCGTCAAGAAAGGACGAGTTGTACGCACTTGAAGGGGGTAACAGCAAAGACGAAGCCCTCGAGAGGGCGGTACTCGGTGCGGTTCCAGACGCCAGGCGAGTTCTCGGTCGGCTGCATCGCGTAGAGCTGCTCGACCTGAGCGGCGCCGAAGCGGAAGAAGTCGGCGAGCTGGCAGACGAGAAGCGGAAGTTAGCGCTCTATCGCAGCGAAAGACGAGTTCGCGATGCTCACCTCGGCGGCAGCGTCAATCTCAGCCTGCCAGACGTTCTTGCCCTGGCCGAGCATGGTAGCAGCGCAGATCTTGGCGCGGTACTTGCCGCTGATAAGGTCGGCAGCCTGCAAAGAACCGAGTTAGCGATTCGTTCGAGGCGAAGGTAGTCATCTCGCGCGCACCCTCAAGAAGATGGCTGCGCGGTCGTTGAAAGGCATAGCCTCCCACTCGGGCTGAGCAGCGAGTGCAGCCTCGATAGCCTGGCTGGCAAGGTCAGGAGTCGAGGTTCCGAAAGTGCAGAGCGCCTTCTTGTGGTTGTGGGGCATGGGCTGCTCAGTGCGCTCGCCCGAGACCTTTACCTGCACACGTATAGTGGTCAGCCACCATCTCGGCTGCACAGGCGACCGCGATAAGGCGTGCGACGCACCTCCTTGCCGCCAACGAACGCGGGCACCTCGAACGGCGCGGCGGCCTCGAGCTCGGCGAGGGCCTTCTTGAGAGCTGCGCGCTCAGGGCTGCCTGGCGCATAGTTGAAGTTGGGCTCGTTCTTGACGGTGGGGAGCTTGAAGATAGCGTTTGTCGAGACGGACATGGTTGCGGGCTGGAAGAGGCGGGTTTGGATATGGCGCGAGCGTGCGAGGGTCAGCAGTGGTCCTGAGAGAGCTCTGGCTGCTGCTCGTGAGGACATACGGGTGCAAGGGTGTGCGGAAAAGGAAGCGGGAGGAGGGAGAACCGCAAAGTCGCGGCACGGCGGCGAGGCGGCCAAAGCCTGCCTTTGCCGACGATTCCCGCATGCGCTCACCCTCGCCCGTATCGCATACAAGCAGAGTGTGCACAGCGCGTGTCCCGAGGGTATCAAGCTCGAATGGAAGCGAGTCCAGCTGAACCGAATCCTCCAGGTGCCGTCGCTGGCGAGCGATAGTCCTTCGACTGCGAGAAAGACCTCCCTGGCCTCGTCTGAGCCGTCGTGGAGAACCTGATGCGCTCCTCTACCCTTCGACAGACCCGCTGAGTCGCAAAGAAGCCCACAAACCCGCCCTCGAGTCGCCGTGAACGATCCGAGCGAACCGTTCACTCGTCGACTCCCAGCCTCGCGCGTCGGTGCAGCAGCGAAGAAGGCCAGTCTGCAGTCTGGAGATGAGGAACTCACAGTGGGCAGGAAGTAGCGGTGGAAGGAGACGCTGTGGTGGAGGGAGAGCTGTTCGCGAGCGAGAAAGAGGTTCAGGAAACCGTCAACTCAAGCGAGCGAGAGCGCTGTCGCTCCGAGCGGTCCGATGAGGGTGCGAAGTGATGCCAGCGAGAACAGCAGACGCAGCGAAGCAGCCAGCCTGCAGGAGAGCCAAGCAAAGGACGAAGCGAGGCCAAGTCGCGGGTCAACGACACGATGCAGAGTCTCCACGATACAGGCTACGATGTGAGAGGGGAAGAGGATCAACATGATATTCGGATCTGCGGTATTGCGCCAAAGAGCCCAGAAAAGAGGGGTATAAACAACGAAAGAGAGGTGCAAGTTCAGTCGAGAGTGATGCGCGAATCGCCCGTCCCGACGGCCTCGCTCGCGCGCTCGTCGCTGCTCGTAGAGCGTCGTGTTTGTGGTGCCCAGGTGTTGAGCGGGAGCGCGAGCGACATGAGGTAGTCTCCGCCGCCGGCTGCCGGCAGTCGGCGAAGCTGGGACGACGTCGGCGAGCCAGTCCATCCAGCTGCCGAGGCGTCTTCGTCTTCCGAGTCGGACGTCGCGGACGACATGCGCAGGCGGAGGCGGGGGAAGCGGACGCGAATGGCGGGGTGGTGGTCGAGGGTGTGCGTTGCGAGGTAGGTGGGAACGAGGAGAGGCGTTGCGGCGTGTTTGTGCGATGCGAGAGATGCGGGGAGACAAGATGCGAACGAAGGGCGGAGACGCTTGGGCAAGTCGGTGCGGGAGACGGAGGAAGGGAGGTAAGGGTGGTGGAGCTTGACGTGCGTGGTGAAGTGGTCTGCGGCGGTGACGTCGCTCATGGCCGAGACGTGCAAGGCAGGGTAAGGCGTGATGGTGAAGATGTCGGTCTCGCCGGCTAGCGGGGCGCAGGAGTGCAAGGGGACGTCGTCGATCCCGTCCCATCCTGCTTCGGTGTCGAGCGAAGGGATGTGCGGCTCGTCTTCGGCCATCTCGACGTCTTCGGTCGCCTTCTCCTGGCTGCGAGAGGAGCGAACACTTCCGCCGCTCTCGCTCATGGGCGTAAAGTCGGAACGAGTGCGGGAGGTCGCGGCAGCGCTCGTCCACTCAGCGCCGGTCAACGACGAATCGCCCAAGAACGGCCGCGAGGACGAGTAGTCGTCATCGGCCTGAGCGAGGCGGAGCTGCGTACGGCCGAGCGTGTCGCCCGACAGGTCCGAGTAAAAAAGGTCGTTCGCGAAAAAGACGACGCCGGCGTCGTAGATCTTCTTCCGCTTGGGCTTGGAGCCGGCAGAACCACCGTCGCTCGCCGACTCGTCATCCTCGGATGCCGAGTCGTTGCGGCGGACGAAGAGTGGGGTGTACAGGACTCGCTTCGAGGCGCCGTCGTTAGCGGTCGCGCCGAGCGCCTCGACGGCAGGAGCGTCGCCTTCGCTCCGCACGCCGCCGCCGGAAGACGACACCTCCTCGACCGAATGGCGGAGCGAGCTGCTCTTGACCGGCTGAGTAGGCGCCATGCCCTGCTGCAACCGGGCAGGAGCGGAAGCGCCCGTCTCGTGCGACGCAAATGAGCGTTTCTCGCCCCTCGTTCCGCTGTTCGAGCTCGAACCGTTCTTCGATCCGCCAGACGGCATCTGCGAAGTCGGCGCCGTCGACCTGCGCGAGCCCGAAAGGAGCTGGCCGCTGCCGCTGCCAGCCGCATTCTCCCGCGCGCCAGGTCGCTCGTCAAACATCGAGTCGGGTTCGTCGTTATCGTCGCTCGACGCGGTCGAGTTGGAAGGCCTGCTGTGCGCGTCGCGCTTGCGCTCGCGCTCTTCCTCCTCCGCACCCTCAATCCGTGTCGCCTCGATGCTGTTGTCCTCCATATCGCCCATCTGCACGTCCGGTTGATCCGCATCGCCAGGCTGCTTGAGCGGCTTGCTCGAGGGTCCGTGCCAGCGGATCTTTGTCCCGTCGTTACTGACCTCGACCAGCTTGCTCTTCGTGCGAAGGGCATGTCGGACGGTGCCGACGCTGACGTTGAGCCGGTGCAGCGCCGCCATGGTCGAAACGAGGTTGAGGTAGAGCCAGCCGCCGGTCGCGGTAATCTCGTCGGCGGCGAGCATGTTGCGGAGGTACTGCGTGTTGGTGGAAGATTTGGCGGGAAGGGGAATAGGGTCGCTGTTGAGCGGGTTCTGAGGCGGGGTCTGCGGGCCGGCGACGCCCTCGACAGGCAGCGACTCGAAGAAGAGGCGCTCGATAAGCTCGACGATGAGGTCTTCGAGCCGGTCGGGATCCGGCACGCCAGCGCTGCTGCCGACAGAACCCTCCCAGCTACCCGCCTGCTGGAGTCGAGGTCGATCAGGCGTCGTCGCGGCTGCTTCAGGCGAGGCGGCCGGTGTTCGTCGCCGTTTGCGGTTGTGCGGTTCCGAGATGCGGATGCCGCTACCCGTGCCCATGCGCGAGACGGTCTCGATAGGCGGAGCGGAGGGCGCAGCGAGGATATCGCGCTCGGGAGGAAAGATGTCGGTTGGTCGGCGGAGGAGGGGTGGAGGGTCGGGGAGGGCGACGCTGGAGACGGTGCCAAGAGGAGCGACCGAGTTAGGCGCCGCAGAGGTGAGTCGCCGCTTCTTGCGCTTCTCGCCACCAGAACCTGTCCCGTCTCCACTACCCGACCGCTTCCCACTCCCGCTGCCTGATCCAGACCCGCTCCCTCCACTCGTGGAGTTCTCCCGTCTCGCAGCCGGGTCGACGACAACCTGCAACGCCTCCTTTTCCGAGCTTCGCAAGGATCGCAAAGTCGCGCCGAGGGACGAGGTCGATTCGGTGTGGTCGTGCGAGCTGGAGTTGCCGGTCGTGTTGATACGAGAGGAGTCGGTGTAGTCGCCAGAGGTAGAGTTGGAGAAGGATTGGACGTAGTCAGTCAGGAAGGACTCGATCTCTCGTCGTTTCGCTCTGTGGGCGGGAACTGTCAACACCATCGGAGCAGCGGTACGGATCGAGTAGAACGCACTTGGGCAGACCGTCGAAGAAGCGGACTTCGAACAATCGCTCCTTCCGCAGGTTTGTCGGTACTCGAGCCGACTCGAATCGTTTCAGTCGCGCCTTGAGCTTTTGATCTGCGGCCGGCAGGTGGGTCAGCGGACTACCCAGTACCTCCTGAGGATCCGTTACGCACTCTCAAGCGTGAGGTCGTCGACCTGGAGAGAGAAGAGTCAGCCCGTAGGTCAGGAGAGAAGGCAGCGAGAAACGCACGATATCCCGAAAGCTCTCCTCCGAGACGAAAGCGCCGCCGTCAAACTGCTCGCCGTTGCGCGTGCTCAGACCCGACCGCGTACTCCCGCCTCGACTGTAGCTCGCCACTTCCTGCGCCTCGTGTATTGGCACGAGTGGCGAGCCTGGCGGGTTCCCTCCGAGCGAGTCGGTCTCGCAGAGAAACGAGGGTTCTCCGTCAAGGAGTTCGTCGTCGGAAGAAGGGAGCGGGATGCCCAGCGCGCCTAGCCGGCGAGTGGTCGACGAGACGGTGCCGGGGTTGACTGAGCTGCCCACATGTCGCGAGGGGCCGGACGAGGACGACTGGGGTGCGTTTGTAGGCTGCTGGAGAAGCACGGCGCGCACGCACGGGCACACGAAGGGCGTGGTGAACGACGATTCGCGCGGGAGAGATGAAGTTGGCCAGCTCACCGAAGTGTGCATCGCTGGCCGTGGCAGGCTCGACGCGCTCGAGTCGCTCGGTGCGACGTCTGCTGCACGCGCCTTGCCCCTGCTGTCCCTGTCCTGCGCCGCCCCGCCGACGGTGTCGAGCCTGACCCGCTCGATGGCCGGGTGGAGGACTCGCTTCCCGGACGACGACGAGCCATCGTAGCCGCCTGAGGACGGCATCGCCGTGGTGTGCCAATCAGCTGTGTCTGTAGCCTCAGTCAAGCAGCGCAGCCAGGCGAGAGCGAGCGTGAGGAGCGGAACCCCTTGAACAGGCGAGCGAACGGGCGGCGAAGAACGTCAGGGGTCGGCCATTTTCCTTCTCTCGAGCAGAGCAGCGTGGAGCCAGCGCGGTGACGCAGACACGACAAGAACACTTGCAGCAACGGTCTGGCGAAGCAAGGCGGCGTCTAAAGACAGGGCAAGCCTGAGGCGAGTCTTCTTGCTTGCTTTTGCTTGCTTGTTGTTGCTTGAACTCCTCCTTATGTCGTCTGCTCGATGCGAGGCGATGATGAGCCTTGCAATACTGTACGCCTACTTGCTCGCCTCCTCGTAGTGCCGCTTGAACACCCGCGTAGAAAACTGGCCGAACGTCTCGCCGTCTTCTGCGACAACCTCGTTGTGGTTGGGCTGGTGCAGGCGAGGAACAAGATGGAGTCAGCGCCGCGATCTGTCTCGAGAGTCTGATTGAACCGACAGTCACAAGCGGTCCTGCACGCACCTGCAAGAACACCGCCAGCGTCTCCCTGCTCACCGTCCCGCTCTCGACCTTCCCCCAAGTCTCCGGCTCCTCTTCCTTCTTCCGCTCGATCGCCTCCAGCGCGTTCCGTCCCAGCGTCGCAGCCGTCGCATTCACGAAATGCGGCGTCGCGGCGAGTCGTCGCGAGGTGAGGAGCTCGACCGTCTCGCCTGTCTGGAGGGCGACGCAGTTCTCGGGAATGGTCGCTTGGACGACCTTGCCCGCTCGAGTCTTGATGAAGAGACCGGTGGAGCGAGAGGGCGACGGGATGACGAGCGGGTCGAGCGGGGCGGTAGAGGAAGACGAGGCGCGGGGGGTCGGGTGGAAGAGGTACATCGACGGGCAGAGGACGGTCAGGAGTGAGTGGTCGATGTGCGTGCCGCACCACGAGTCGTCGACCTCGTCGACATTGAGGGCGGCGTCTTCGACCGAGGACGAAGGAGGGAGGGAAAACGGTTCGCCTTCTCGCGGGAACTGTACGATGGCGAGTCAGTCAGTTCAGCCCTAGCCGGAGCGCCAAGGGTTGTGTACGCACGTAGTGAAGCAACCGAGCCTTGGACGAGTGGCTCTCCCGGACGAGCTGCTCGACCGTTTTCTTCGACGCCGTCTTGCCGACAAACTGGTCACACGCTGCACCGACCAGCTCACCAATCTTGACCATCAGCGCGCAGAGCTCCTTGAACGCGACTGTGCACACGACGGTGCTCCCGCGTCTTGTCAGCTCTTCATGCGAGAGCGAGACGAGAGAACCGTATCGCTGCTCACCCTCAAAGTCCTCGACGCCCTTCTCCTCCGGCCAGATATTCCGCACTGCCTCGTCACCCTCATGCAAGCCCGGCGTGATATCCTGGCTCGGGTTGTTATAGAAAGACCCCTTCAACCTGTCCGGCCGGCCGTTGTGGATCTCCTTGCCGTGCGACCATCCATAACTGTAGTTCGACTGCGGGTGCGCATACTTCTCGCGCGTTTCTTCAGGCAACGAAGCGAATGCGTTCGAGAGGAGGAGCAGGCGGCGACGGAGGTGAGGGAACGAAGGGGGGAGGTCGGAGATGATGATCAGGCCGAGGGATTCGGGAGACGAGTCGAAGCCCTTCTTGATGAGCTCGGGGAGGGAGGCGTCGCCTGCTACGAGCGCTGGGTAAGGGATCGTGACCGGCGAGATGGAAGGCGAGTCGGACATGGTCGAGGAGCGCAGCGGCGGCGTATGTGGACGGCGGGTGGCTCGGCCGGGGCGCGTGAGGCCTTCTACGAGCCGCTGAGCAAGTCCAAGCGGCGCACGAGCGAAGCGAGCGGCTGGACGAAGCGGAAGAAAGGTGAGCGGGCGGTGGTGCGGACCACGCGGCGTCGGACGAAGGCAGAAAAGCTGCAGACGGTTCAGAGAAGACGAGAGAGTGCACACTGCGAGTTACTGATGGTCTAGGACAGACGAGGAACAGAGGTACGAAAAAGTCTAGAGAAAGGACAACGACAACACGGCTCGGAAAGAACGAAACGACACGAACGCCTCACTCCTGCTGCAGCAACGCCTCGACGGTACGCTCGCGGCACCGCTTGAGGAACGTGACGAGGTCTGTCCCTCCCGTTCCCGCAATCGCCTCCCTCTTCGCGCCCTCGACCAGGCCCAACCTCCTGCGCTCCTCCTTCTCCGCCTCTTTCTTAACGCGCTTGGCCTCCCACTCGGCCCAGTGCACCGACTCGCGCGCAGGCTCCCTCCTCGCCTGCTGCACGATGAAGACCGTCGCAAGCCGCATGTGCTGGTCCCTGAAGCGCTTCATCGCCGCGACGGCGCCGTCGTACGCCTGTCCGAGTTCGGCCGGATGGCGCTTGGCGAGCTTGCGAAGGGAGGGGAGAACGGGCGCGTTGGGTGCGGACGGGTTCGGGTGGTGCAGCGACTCGAGGTGCCGGAGGAAAGCGCGGTGGTGGCCTGGCATGTAGTGCGACATGCGCTGCATGAAGGTCTCATCCGAGGGCGCTTTGTGCAGAGCGGCTTTGTCGACGACGATGGCGGGAGGAGCGGGCTTGGAGGACGAGGCGGCGGTCGGAGAAGGCGGCTCGACAAAGGTGTTGGGGAAGCCTTGCGATTCGTGGCCGTTCGCTTTGTCTGCACTCGACTGCGCGTGACCGTGACGAGGCGCGTGGTCGACGCCGAGGAAGACGTCGAGCGCATGGACGAGACTCGACTGTCCGGCCGACGGTCCTCCCCATTCCATCACCTTGTCCTCTCCGTTCTTGCCGACTCCCTCAAACGTCCACTTTCCACCGTTGAACCACGGCCTGATCTCCCAGTAGAACGCCTCGGGCGAGATGCGCTCCCTCCCCTCGGGACCGAACGGACCGCGGGTCGCGCCAGCCATGAGAGCCGTCAACTCGTCGATGAGAGCCGAGATCGAGTTTAGGTAGGTCGCGATACGGGCGAGAGCGATCGAGTCGGCGAAGAAAGACTCGTCGAGGGTCGACGACATGAGGCGGAGGATTGACGGGCCGTGGAGCTCGCAGAAGAGCGAGAGGAGGAAGAAGGCGCGCTCGGAGGGCGTCGAGGTGAAGGTCGTCGTGATCTCGAGGTTGTCGGCGCGGAGGCCGAGCGACTTGTCGGTCATTTTCCAGGTCCACAAGACGGTGTCGGCGTAAGTAAGGATGGGCGGGAGGCCGAGGCGGTCGCTGACTTCAACGAGGGGAGCGGCGATGGATGCGCAGACGACAGTCTGGGAAGGGAAAGTCGAGTGCATGTAGAAGTGCTCGATGTGGGCGAGGAGCGTGTGCGCGCGGCGGATCATCGGCAGCGTCGCCAGGACGTCGACCGAGGCGCGGGGGAGCTGTGGAAAAGATGGCACATTAGCGGGAGCTTGCACAAGCCGTCGAGAGCTCGGAACCGGACTCACCCTGCGCACGCTCTCCCGCCATCCTTCGCTGAGCTTGCCGACACCTCCGCCCGGCATGCTCGCTGCCTCCTCCTGCGCCCGCTCGAGCGCATTCTCCACCTCGTCCCATCCGTGTCCAACCCCTCGCAGCGTCTGCACAGGCTCCTCGGGCGGCAAAAACCCTGTTGCGACCGAGACGTCGTAGTCTGCAGCGGCAAGCGACGAAGTGTCTGGCCTCGCGCGGTCGGCCCAGTTGGCCTCGTCGATGACCGACTCGGGACGGGGCGGAGTGACGGGTCGCTGGGCGAGGAAGTGGTCCGATGGGAGGGTCGAGAGGTCGAGCGGCTTGGACTCGTCTTCGAAGATGGGGAAGGGGACGCGCCGCGCTGCCGGTCGGGACGAGGTGGCTGCCATGGCGTCTTGTTCGCGTGTGTGCCGGTCAGGCGGTCAAGAGCAGCCTGGCGAGGGAGGGAGAGCCGTGCGATGCTGACAGAGATGAGGCGATGGGAGTTCGGCGTCGGGATGAAGCGGGACAAGCGGGCAGCGGCTTGGCTGGCTGAGCGTGCGGCAGTGGTCCTGATCAAGCCAGATCTCGACGAATCGAACCAGCACAAGCAGAGCAAAGTGTGAGGGCGAGCCAGTCCAAGGTTGGCCACCGCGAAGCCGGAGGTCCACATCGAAATCCTTTGCCAGCGCGAGATTGCGAAAGGGAGGCATCGATACAGGGGCAGGGAGTTACAGTGCACTCGGGCGTGTCGGGTCATGCCTTTTCCGCGAGCGGATTCGCGTGGATCTCGACCTGCGGGTGAGGAAGCGGTCGTGTGAGCGCTCGAGCCCAGGTGCAGACGAGAGCAGTCGCCG
This sequence comes from Rhodotorula toruloides NP11, assembly GCF_000320785.1. Taxonomy (NCBI): domain Eukaryota; kingdom Fungi; phylum Basidiomycota; class Microbotryomycetes; order Sporidiobolales; family Sporidiobolaceae; genus Rhodotorula; species Rhodotorula toruloides. Next base: position 758,157 of record NW_015622966.1, read on the forward strand.
TAGGGCTGGCTCCGTCTGGGCAGGACGACCCGACTCACCCGCTCAATCTTGATTGGCTGCAGCGGCCGCATCTTGTCGTTGACGGGCACCTTTTCCTGTTGGAACAGAGGGAGTATCAGCTTGCGACGTCTGGTCGGACGGGCGACAGAGCGCTCGCACCATCGCGTCTAGTGTCGTGTCTGTGCCGTCAATTACCCTGGAAGCGGGCGGGGTACGCGGAGAGGGTGTCAGTACAAGCAGACGGATTGCAGTCAGATGGTGCGGCTTACCGCCCGAAGATCGAGTACTTGGTATCCAGGTGAGGCTGCTTGGCGTCTGTAGCAATTCCGCGACGCACTGCGTCAGCGTCTGAAGCGAGAGGACGCAGCCCGAGAAGAGCGCCGGCTCAGATGAAGCGGGACGAACAGGTGATGAAGAATTGCGATCTGCGGGACGGAGTGATGCTGTCAGCCTCTGTGTGGGAAGGATGAGCTGTGCAGAGGCGACCCACTTGTTCGTATCGGGTCCCGAGTTGGCCATCGCCACGATCCCTCGCTGGTTGAACTGGATTGCGCAAGCAATGTCAACTTCCCGAATGCTGGGATCGAGTCGTCTGCCCTGCTCTGCAGAGAGAATTTGACGACCTCGTGAGCGCAGGAGAAGCGGAACGCACCTTGAGCGTACTCCGCACCTCGTCGGGGAATGGTCGTCCCCAGATCGACTGCCCGCCCTTGCCCGTCCCCGTCGGGTCTCCCGTCTGAATCATGAATCCTTTGATATTCCTGTGAGAGCGAAAGGTTCGTCCATAAGCGGGTTGGACGGACTTGAGTTGAGTTGAGGAGGAGACGGACCGGTGGAAGAGGCAGCCATCGTACTGCCCGCTTGCCGCCAGCGCCAGGAAGTTCTGCTCGAAAGAACCTCTCCCTGTATCAGCTGCAAGCACTTCATGGCGCTTCAAGCTGAGAGACCGCATCTCGACGAACCTCTGCACACTTCGGTACCGCCTCGCAGAACACCTCAATCTGCGCAGACGCCGAGTCAGCCAGCTTCTCTGAAGCCAGGGACAGCAGTACACGCACCTTGAGCTCGCCGTGTGTCGTGTGCAGCGTGACAGACTGCTCGAGGCGAGAGGCGATGAGCGGAGGTGAGGGCGGCGAGGAAGCGTTGTGGAGCGCACCATGGTCTCGCAGGCGTCTCAGTAGGTCAAGAGAAGCAAGTCGAAAGTTCAACGAAGCGAGCAGCGCGGAGCGACGAGTTGTTTGAAGACGAACCGCTCAATGCATGCATCTCTCGCTCGACGACGACTCACGCTCTCGCTCTGAACGCTTACAGAACAGCTCATTCGGCTTTTCGGGATTGTTCAGAGCTACCGCCGAAGCGACGCGGCGGCCCCAGCTTGACGGGGACTCTCCAGACCCTCCTCGCCTCATCCGTCAACATGTCCCTCGATCTCGCCGACTTCGACCCGCTGGGCGATAAGACTGAGCTGAGGGATGCTTCGAATGGCTCTGTGAGTCCGCGTGCCCCGACCGACACGAATGAAGCGCTGACTGATGGTTACGCACCCTCAGGACGTACCCGACTCTCCCTTCTCGGCCGGTCTTCATGGCACCTCTCTTCCGCCAAGCGACCCCACCTCGCCGGCGCCTTCACACTTACGTAGCGACGTCGACCTGCTCATCGACTTCGCCTCGAGCCCGCCGAAACCCGCCTCGACACCCTCACTTGTTCTCCCTGCGAACGAAAGCGCTTCGCCGGAGACGACTTCGCCGCCGTTTGTCCCTGCTCAACGACAGACGACTCTCCTCGATGACTCGTTTGACGGTTTCGACCCGACGAGCGTTGCCAACACGCCCTTTGCCAGTCTTTCTCCCCCTCCGACCGTCCGCCGCGTTCAACCCCCTCCCGCAGAAGCTGAGGAGCAGCCCCGACCAGCTGCAACGCGCCCTATCGGCCGAAGATGGAGTGTGATGAATCGGTTGCAGGCCGAGAAGCGGAGGACGAGCGGAAAGGGCTTGTCGCCGGTCAAGGATTGCAGTCCACTGAAAGAGGGTGCGCGCTTTACCCTTTCGAGCACATTCCGCTCTCGCTGACACTTGGCTCACAGGCGACTCGTCGATGTTCCTCTCACCGCAGCACCTCGGCGCAGCCGACATGTCGCTCATCGCGGACGAAGGCGGCTCGTTCCTCCTGCACGAGGCGAACGAGACGACGCTCGACAGGAGCGCGATGTCGGAGATCTGCGAAGAATCGGAAGAGCCCAGCGAAGGCATGTCGACTCTGCTGCGCGGGCTCGGCGAGTCAACGATTGGTTCGGCGCGCTTTCCCAGCTCAAAGTCGACTCCGGCGCTGTCGACGATCTTTTCGGCGGGTGCTTCTCCGCATTTGCTCTCTCGCTCAACCGGACCCTCTCAGAGCGCCTCGCGTGCCCCGCCGGAACCCAGCTTTGCGCTCGACGACCCTTCTCCCGCCGACGCAACCTTCCTCAACAGCTCGACCGCCTCGTTCAAAGAGTACCGCGACTCGCCGGTCAAGTCTCGCGTCGTCAGCATCCAAGCCGAGCACTGGATCGCGGAGGAGGACGAGATTGAGGATGACGGCAAGACGCCTCGTCCGCCGGTCAGGAGGTTTGGCCGCGAGTCTGGCGCCAGCGACACGAGCAGCGGGATCGAGGAAGGGCCGTCGAGCTCTTCGTTCGACTTTACGCGGTGGCAGACGGGCGAGGTCGGGACGGGCATGTGGGTCCTCGCGTTTCCAGCGTCGAGATGAACCGGCTGATCGTCGCTCTGCAGCCTCAACCAGAGTCCGCCTACCGCCGCGTTACTCGCCGAGTCGACGCGTACGGTCGAGCTCGCTCGGTCTACCGCGCGTACCGCCTCTCCGCCCGACTCGCCCGTTTCCGCCCTCGCCAGCTCGACGCGGACGGTCGTTCCGGAGACGAGCCACGTGGTCGCATCGCAGCCGTTGGCGCCTGCTACGACGCCTGCTCGTATGGCGACCAGCGAGACAGGTGCAGAACGTCTGAAGCGGCGAATGGAGGAGCTGCGGGCGCAGAAGAAGGCGGGCGCTCCCTCGGCTGCGCCTGGAAAGCCGCTCGCCGCCGCGGCGACACCTGGAAGGCGGCTATCGCTTCGTCCGCCGGTAGCCGCCGCGCCTCGACCCGCTCAAATGGCTCGGCCTCGCCTCTCCACTCTTCCCTCCAATACTCCCGCTCGCTCTCGTCTCGCTGGTCCCTCCAGTGCGCCGCTTGAGCCGCCCAAGACGCCGGGGGAGCGAAAAGAATCAACCGCCGCCCGACTCGACCGCCTGCGCTCGGAGCGGAAACAGCGGGAGGATGCGCGGGCGAAGAGCCCCGAGAAGCCTGCAGTCGGCTTGAAGCGCACGTCGAGCTTGGTGGCCACGGGGACAAGGGCGCCGGCTGGATCGGCGCCACTCGCAAGGAAGAGCGTCGCCGACTTGCGGGCCGCTCGAACTGCCTCAACTTCCGCTCCAGTCGCCGCCAAGCCTCCCGCTCGGCGTCCGTCGACTCTGCCAGCTCCCTCTCATCCCATCAGTCGTCCTTCGCTTGCGCCCTCCACATCTCGCCAGTCTCATGCGCCCGCATCATCTCGCCTGTCTCTCGCACCATCGACCTCGCGGACCTCTCTCGCTCCCTCATCCTCGCTCGCCTCTTCGACGTCGTCAACATCGTCGAACGTCTCCGTGACGGCCCGTACGTCACCTCGCAAGTCGGCAATCGCACGTCCGTCCCTCCAGCCCGGTGCGACCGGTCTAAAGCGACCATCTCTCGCCAAACCGGCTTTTTCGGCCGTTCCACTGCCTCGCGCTCGTCAACCGCTGGGCCAGACACAGCCTGCGGCGTCGAGTGCGGCTCCGCAGCCGTTGAAGCCGCGAATGAGCAGGATTGGGTTGGGAAGGCCGGGGTGAGCGGGTCGTGGCTATGTAGATGGACACTTTTCTCTGGATCGAAGCGGGTCTTCACGTTGCAGTGGAGCGGATCAAGCTCCGGCGCTTGCAGAGCGGCTAGAGCGGGTCTAGGGCGGAAGGTTCAGGCGAGAACAAGGGATTTGGCTCTCCAACCTCTTCCCGTTCGAAGATCTGGGTGGAGAACAGCTTTCTCCGTTCAGAGGATCTGGGCACTCTTGCAGTAGTTTCCAAGAAGAGACTGGTGAAGAAAGCAGTGCAGAGAAGGGTCGAACAGACCAGTCCATTGAGCCGAGTCCTACAACCTCCCTCTTCAGCCGTCGCGTCCACCCGCCTCACCACCACCTCCACCCTCGCCTCGCGCCACCGCATCCCCGATGAGCACCTTGTATGCGGTCGTCTTGCCGCGCTCGACCTTGCAGCGCTTGTGGGCGAGGGTCGTCGTGCCTTTGTCGGCCGCGCGGGAGGCAAGTGAAAGATTGTTCTTCTGCATGGGATCAATCAATCAGTCGGCGTAATCAGAGTGGAGGAGGCCGAGAAAAACGAGGACGCACCTGCTCGAAATCGTAGGCGCATCCGAGCAAGCTGTAGCCCCATCCGTCTCCTCCAATTTGGCCGTAGACCACCTGCTGCAGCGTCGCTACGTCTGCCACCACACGCGCGGCTGAGAGCGTGGTCCAGGAGAGTGTCCTCCTTCGATCCTCCTCATCCTCCCGACTCCGCGTCGGCTGGTACTCCTTCATCGCAAAGGTTGCGCGCCCGCAGCTTGCGCAGGTTCCGCCGTTGACGAGCAAGTCGAAGAGGATGGCGACCTTGGTAATGTCGTCATGCATCGTCGCGCTGTAAAAGGACTGCAGGGAGGGGAGCGCGGGAGTGTGAATGCTTGACTTGGGAGAAGACAGCGAGTGGGGACGTACATCGGCATCCGTGTGCTGCAGGAGCCCGAGGAGCGCGCCCTTGTACTGTTGTTCGAGTAGCGAGAGCAAAACCTTTGAGCGGAAGCCTTGTCAGCACGATATTTGAAGACAAGTTGAAGCTTTCACGCACTTCGAGACGTCCGGCCTGCGCCTCGTCGTCCAGCGCAAGCGCCATCTTGTGGATCATGACCGGGATGAGAGGGGCGAAAAGGGCGGGGCGCGGCGAAAGTGCCGCGAGGGAGAGCGACGTAGCCATGAAGGTGTGTATGTCCTGCGCCTGCTGATTGTCGATGAGGTTCTCAGACGTGAGGAGCCGGAGGAAGTACTGTGAAGGGGAGAGACAACATCAAGAACACTGTGCATCACGTAAAGTGCGGGACGTAGCGCACGTTGAGGAGGAAAAAGGCATCTAACGCATTGCGACCGGTGTAGTGTTGGCCGAAGCCCTTTGATGCCGTCGGTCGATGGATTGCCTGTTTGAGGAGCGACCGGACTTGCAGGAAGAGGGCCGGGTCAAGCGAGTCGAGGAAGTCGTTTAGGTGGTCTGCCTGAGACGATATTGTCGCGAAAGGCTGCCAAGGCTGGTTCAAGTCGGCGAGGTTGCGGTGATCCTCAGCGGCCGTGTCGCTGGCACCGGACGGAGGTGTGACCGGTGGTCGAAGGTGGGAGAAGTCGTAAGGAAGCTTTGAAGTGTGAAATGCTCGTCAGCGCTCGGTATGCCCAAGTCTTAGTCTCCTCGTGTTGAGCGAAAGAAGAATGCTCACTTCTTCCATCTCAGCAGCTCCAGTCGCTTGTCGTAGCTGAGTTTGGATGACGAGAAGGCCACAATGCGAGACCAACCTTGAGCTGAATCGACCACCGGCGTTGTTTTGACCGCGTGTTGCGCCGTGGATAAGGTCATCACGTTCCGCTGCCCATTGATTGGGTCAGTAGAGCAGACAGAACGAGCAGGAAGCGAGCGGCGCACGTCGAGTCCAGTCTTGCTCGCCTTCGTCAAAGCGGCGCATGGGCGGCTGGCGAGCCGCATAGTGAACGATGGGCGAAGCGATCTTGTCGGAGAGGTAGTCGAGGATTGACTGGAGAAGCAGCAGTGTGAGTCGCAGCACTCAACCCGAGTGAGGCGCGAACGCACGGTGGCTTGCTGGGCTACGCTGCCGTTCTCAGCCTCGCACCGCCAGACTTGATCCTTGTCGTGCATGGGAGCGAGTTTCGGAGCGAGGCGAGCTTGAGAGGCGAGGTTGAAAAGTCCCGTCATATTGGCGAGGTTCTTGCCGTCCTCGATAGCAACGGAAGCGTCGTTCGGTCGCGTCGTCGCTTTGCGGATAGCGCTCTGTTGCCGTCACTCGAGGTCAGCGTTGTACTCCCTCGCTTTCAGCAGCAGCTACTCACGAGACCTGGCCGCTCAGAGTTGATCTCGACCTTCCAGCTTCGCTCGTTTGACGACGAAGCGTGCGCATTGCGGTGAATGGCGTCAAGCTGCAGAGAGGAGGGCTGAGTTCTGAGTGTGGAGGAGAGAAGAGAAAGGACGGACTCTGGGCTTCGCCTTTCGCTTCCACCACTCCTGCACGAACGGTTTCCACACAAGGATATTAACGCTCGAGTTCTGATAGAACGGCGATACGGCGTCTTGTCCCGCTTCGAGAGCGAGTCCAGTCGTGATTGGCGGGTGCCCATCGACTTCGTACTTGGCTGCGAGGTGCGCCGCTCGCAGAGCCGCTGCAAACGCCGGCGTCTTTTCGATGTTGAGTTCGAACCCCGTCACTTCGCCTCGCAGACCCGCCTCGGCCTCGAACTGCTCGAGCAAGTCGTCGAATGCCGTGTCGAGCATGAAGATTGGTATGGTGTAGGCGGGATGGCAGGAGACAGCTTCGGGGCTGCGGTTGACAGGGTCGGCTTGTTCCGCATCGCGGAATGCAACCTCAGGCTGGCTAACAACCACGCGGTCGACCGCTTCTTGCAGCGACAGGCTGAGGTCCCGTCTGGCGATGAAGCGCCAGTCGGCAGATTTGCCCGTATCGCCCTCTCGCGAGGCAAGGCGGGGTAGGACGCGCTCGAGGGCGAGGACAAGATCGGGACGCCGCGGCTGGATCTTGAGGAAGAGCGCGTCCCAGTCGAGATAGGCGCCGTTGCGCATTCCGCGCCTAGCGGCGTTATTCTGACCCGCAACCGGCGTGATATACGCGCTGAACTGCTGCGCAAGAATGAGCGCAGAAGTTGAAAGCCGCCGGTCGAGGAGCTTGATCTGCTCCGAGATCGGCAAGGCGTCCTTCTCGTTATGCGAGAGGAGCACGGTTGCCGACTTGTCGAAGTGATCTAGAAGCGACCGCGCGGTGGACTTGCTCGCCGCTATGTCGAGTGACTCGTTGTAGAAGGTCGAGATGACGACGCAGGCGGCGAGAATGTTGTCGAGTTCGGGAGGCGCGAGAGGATGCCTGGGACCGATGCGAAGTCGGGCTTGCTGTTCAGGTGAGAGGCGAACCGAGCCTGGGTTTGACTTGCCAGGAGGCGTAGGGCGAGGCGGTGGCGTCACCAACTTGGTCAAGAGTGAGTCGACGAGGTCACAGGCTTGAGCGACAGACATGGCGCCGTGAGCGGGAACGAACTTTGCCGCGGACTCGTCACCTGCTCCGCCGACGAGAACAGTCACGCAAGACGCAAGCTCTTTCTCCGCCTCCTTCCGCAAACCTTGCACACCGTCGGTATCAGGCAGACCCGACGACGAACGAGTCAGGTTCACCTCGATTGGCGTGCCGTCCGGATCCTCCACAGCGACGAAGACCGAGGCGAGCGGAACGTCGACTGAGCTAGACGCTGAACCGACGAAAAAGGTCAGCCAAACATTTACGAGGCGGAGAAGACGGGACGACTCACGCGACGGAGGGCGAGGCGACGGGATCCTCGGGCTTGACGGTCGCATCTCGACGACGGGCGACGGGCGAAGCGGGACGTAAAGACGACCATCGGACGAGCGGAGAAGCTCTTCGTGGGCAGCGTGGCGAACAGCTTCAGGGAGGCGAATGTTCAAGAGGGCGCCGAGAAGGACATCCGAGGATTCAGACGTGACAGCCTCTGGTGCAGTCGCCGCAAGGAAGTCGCTTCTGCCAATGTCGAGCGTCGAACTCGGGTCCGGAGAGCTGCCCGTGTTCTGGTACTCGATCCGCCTTGACGAGTCGGCGGCGCTCGGCGTGGCGGACGTCGTCGGCAAGTCGGCTAGCGGGCTTGTCGGAGCCCTCGCTTTGCCTGCCTGCTTCGCCGACTTCTTCTGCCGCGTCGGCTTCTTCTGCGGCGTTGTCCGCCTCCCCGCCTTCGTCGCCGGCTTGGGCGTCGCGGGTTCCGCCAATAAATCATCGTTTGAGGCGACTGCGACAGCCTCGCCCTCGTCGCTGACGCGGCAACGCTTCTTCGGATGGGACCTTACAGGCGGAGGCGGCGGTCGAGTTGAGGAAGACTTGGGAGTAGGTCGAGCCGAGGACGTGCTGGGTCCGTAGCGTCCCAGGCCATTCTCGCGGTCGAACAGGTCGCCCGCTGCCTCGCAAATTCGGTCCGACTCGGCGACGGCGTCCTCCGCGTTCGTGTCAAACTCGCGTCGTTGAATCGCCAATGCGCAAGCATCCGACATGACCCTTTTCCTCGCAATGCCAACGGATCCCGTCAGAGGCCTGTCGTCACGGAGCTCGCCGCTGTAGATCCATGTATGGGTGGGCGCGGAGCCGGTCGCAGGGACGGAGGGAGGAGGCGACGCCGACGCGGAAGGAGGCGACTTTGTGGATGAAGAGGCGGTAGGCGCGGGAGTACCGCTTGCAGAAGGAGAGAGAGCGGCGAAATAGGGTTCAGTCGACGCGGAGGGGCGAGGAGAGTCGGCAGGCGGGACGTTCGACGAGGGGACAGGCGCGGTGTGGACGGTGGGAGATGTCGAGGCGGAGAACTGCGCGAAGATCGCGTCGCCCGGCTTGATCGGGACTGGCTTGCGTGCAGGAGCGGGCAAGGAGACCTCGGTCGTGCCGGGAGAGGTCGAGAGCGCCAAGAAGGGCTTTGAGCTGCCCGCCGCCTGTCCAGCCGACGCCGACGCCGCCGCGTCACCGCTCGACGCCGGTCCACCCCCGCCGCGCAGGCGCAGCAGCAGGTGCAGCGTGGCATCACGCGCGACGCAGTACTCGGCGAGGGTGCGGGCGTCCTCCAGCTGCTTGCCGCCGAACAAGAGGCGCTGCTGGTCAGGCGGGATGCCCTCCTTGTCCTGGATTGCGAGCTTGACGGTATAGATCTTGTCGGACAGCTCAACCTCGAGCGTAACCTACGAGCGGGGGCGTAAGTGAGCAGAGGGGAAACTGGAGAGCGAGCGCAGAACGTATCGTCTTGCCTGTCAACGTCTTGACAAGAATCTGTACGCGTCCACAGGGCTTCTCAGCAAGTCAAGAAGCTGCGAGTTCCCCTGGTGGACGGCCATCCTCGAGCGGCTTGTCGGAGAGGATGAGGCGCGGGCGGTTGGGCGGCACGACCTTCTCCTTCTGGGTCTCTGCCTGGAAGTTGTCGTTCGTGTTGGGGAGCTTGTTGTCGCGGTTGTTCTGCGAAGGAAGCGAAACGTAAACGATGGAAGGCGAGGTCACGGCGGCGAAGAACGGAAACGCACCGTCTCGCTCGTCACTGTCGCAACTTCGACCTGAACGGGAGGCGTCGGCACCGTCGCGTCTTCGAAAGGGACCGCTTCGTCACCCTCAGCGCCGCTCGACGCCTTCTCCTTCTCGCCGACGACTTCCTTTGCAACCACCTCGACCTTCCTAACCCTCCCTCTGCCCAATCCGCCAACGACGCCGTCAACAGTCGCGTCAGCAAACCCCCTTGACGCTCCACCGGCCGCTCCGCCCTCGCTCTCCTCCTGCTTCGCCCTCCTCGCCATCGACGCCACCCTCCTCGTCTCGGTCTCCAGCTTCCTCTTCTCCTTCGCTCGCTCACGCCGCCTCAACGCCTGAGCACGCTTGTAGGCGCGTGAGGGAGAGCCGGTACTGTAGTTGAGAGGGGAGGAGATGAAGAGCGAGACGAATGCGCGGGTGTAGATCAGCGGATGAGGGAGGCTGTCGAGGTCACGGTTAGCTGGGCTCGCTGAGGGACTAGGGCTGCACATACAGGTTGCGCTTCGAGCAGGCTAGGGAGCAGGGGAGCGAATTGGATCGTCAGCTGCGAAGGCGAGCGGAGAGCGGAAGTCGACTCACTTGCGGCCGCTCGCCTCTGTTCCCTAAAGCTTCTGCCTATCACAGTCGGTTCGTTCAGCTTCGCCGACTCGACTACCGCGCCCTCCTTCGACATGCCCCTCGGGGTCCTCCGCCGACTCGCCGCCACCGTTGGGTCACTGAGCGGAATCGCAGAGCGGTCGTGCGTGTTTGCGTTGGGTGAGGTGGAAGATGGCAGGTTGACGATCAACGAGACGTCGGCAGCCTCACCGAGCAAGTCGCCCGGCTTGGTGGTCGCCTCGAGCGTGTGAGGGGAAAGCGGGACGAGACGACGGAGGGGAGGGAGGGGAAGCGATGCGGGGTACGAAGAGAGGGTGCTGGACTGCTGGAAAAGCTGTGTATGTGCCGTAGCTGTCATCTCGCTGTAGGAAGGACGAGGTGAGGAGCGAGAGAGGAGGTCGCCTCGAGGTCGATCAAGGTTGACATCGGACCACGACTGCAAGTCATCCCGATGCTGCTGCTAGAGGCGCACAGATACGCTTTTCTGTCAGCTACACCAGCCATGCCCTCTCACCACCGCTCCAACCGCTCTCCCTCAACTCGCCCATCCTCATCAGCCAGACTGCCTCCGCACCCTCTCCCGCCTTCGCATCGCCTCCAGCCGCGCCTCCTTTCACGCCAGCTGAACAAGCACCCCGTGCACGCGATGGAGCAGAAGACGCACATCAAGCAGAGGCGAGGGGGACGCGCAACGGCCGGTCGACGGGGGTTGGGGCGAGGAGGATGGATTCGGGCTCGTCAGCGTTCATTCGGGAGAGGCGAGGGATGCGGCGGACTTACGTGGGATCAGGTGCGTCCACTGCCGTGTCTTGATTAGCGCTTGTAGACGCTCCAGTTGAGGTAACGCGAGTTCGGCCTCCTCACCCACATGCAAGTCCGCGGACCCTCCGACGAGGACAAGCGAGCTTCGAGCGAGCGAGTAGCTGGCTTGTAGAGATGCGTCGAGGCGGAGATCGAAGCCGGCAGAGGGAGATAGAGCGTTTGTATCAAGCGAGCGTTCCTGAGCGCGACGCCAACCTCGTTCCAGCATCGCCGGGCGAGCGAACGAGGCTCAGCGGGCATCGAGCGGGACAGCAACAGGTCCATCCGTAGTGCAGGAGCGTAAAAGAAGCGAGAGTTCGAGCACCAGGGTCGCCGAAATCAAGCCGCAAGGGAGACGGTCTTGAGTTCTGCAACTCGCTGAAGCGGCGAGATCCCAGGACTCCTCGTCAAGCGAGCAACCTGTCAGCGTGGCGCGCGTCTGGGGTCGACAAGAGATGCGCTGGAAAGACGACCATGCCTTCGCCAGACAGTCGCGAGCAAAGCGAGGGGGTAGTCCTACGGACCAAATCGAGCTTCAGTTCGGCGTCCGCTGTAGACTCGGGCAGGCGCCCATCCAAAGGAGAGCTGATCGCACCATCTTCAAGCGAGTGGTGCTGCGCACATGCGGAAGCCGTATGGCGAGCCGGCCCCAGCGGCACAATGACCAAGCGCGGGCGGAAGGAAAGGTTAGGTATGCGTGAGGTGCGAGCCAAATGCCGGTGAGCAACTTGAGATGGGTGCAGCGCTCGTTATATTTGAGGCGCCAAACCGCGAGATCCAGGCGAGCCCAAGCCGGCACGACGACAAAGAAAGACGTAAAGCGGGCGAAGCGAGTCCTCGGCGGATGCTTTGCGAGTCGATGATCAGGTAGACGCGTGGTACGCGGCGGAATCTCGGGTTCCAGCAAAGAGAAACCTGGGAATAGCGGACGATGGTCAGTTTCGGCGGAAGGAGGTTCGGGCGGAACAGAACGCACCTGTATGAGCTACTGGAGGTTGTGCGAGGTCCTGCGGGCATCTGGAAGGTCAGCTTCAGCTGTTGCTGAGCGAGAACGGCCATAAGTCGGGTGCTGTCCCTCGCTGGCTGGCGAGCCAGGAAGGCCCGCCCCCTCGTTTTGTTCCCATCTCGTCTCCCACGCAACCTGCTGCCTCGAGACAAAGCTTGTCGTACTTCTCAGAGTCTGTAGAGTCTATCGGGCACCCGCGCAACCATCCGCAGCGCCCACATCTTGATTTGTGCCCCGCGAGCCGACCGCCTCGTTCTCGGTCTGCCAAAGCGAGCGCCGCGCGAACCACGACCCTCCTCATTCTTCCACTGCGGACACTGCTGAGAGGATAGAGCAACGCACCCAGACCCTTGTTTCCGTCTGTTGCTGTCTAGCCAAGCGCGAATCCTCCAAGTAGGGCGAACGAGTGAGGGAAGGGCGAAAAGGCGAGGGCGAGGGCAAAAATGGGTGACGTGGCTCTCGATCCTGGGAGCGACTGTCCGCCCGGACAGTCGTTGCCAGACCCGACGCCGCAGCGAGGCGAGTCGACGAGGCCAGGGTTGTGCTGGCCGTGATATCAGTGGCTCTGCGGGCTTGAAACTCGGTCAGCATACTCAGACAGGCTCAGCAAGGAGATTGAACGCACCGCCAGCCCTGCGCGCCGCCTGCGAGTCGAGCGAGAGCCGTCGAAGTCTGGACGGCTTTGGCGGTCTGCTCGACGGCGTGGCGCGGTGCGGCTGGCGCGGGATCGAGTCGTTGGAGTGCAGACAGTAGCTGAACAAACAAGCGAGACCACAGAGCGGGAGGTGAGCGAGTTGCGAACACCCGGTTGGAGTGAGACGGGCACTCGTTCGCGAAGTCCGGTCCCGCAGAGCGAGTGCCCGCTTCACCTCGACCACTCCTTGCCTGCTCAGCTATACAGCTCCTGGACGCTCAGACTGCTGTCCATGGCGACAAAATACGCTGCAGCAATACGCGCCTCGCTCGCACGGTGTCGCTCGTCGTCTCCGCCCTCACTCTCACCGTGACCACCGATCCTGTGCTGCAGGCGCCACAACGCCGTTCCCTGCTAGCCAGTCTCCACACCACAAGAACAGGAATAAGCGGAATTGGACTTGCCTCGCTCGCATACTTGCTTGCGGTTGATGTCGATCGCGGTGGGCTGAGGAGGGGCAGTCACCGCTGGGCGAGGTCTCCCGTCCGCAATTGGCTCAAGCTGGCTTGGTCGGGCATGGCGCAGCTCGCAAGAAGGCGCTGTGGTCGAGGGTATCGCGCGAAGCTACTTTGGATCATGTGTCGTCGACTGCTATTGGCCTTGCCCAGCCTTTCGAACGCCTCACAGCGGCCCATCGAGCTCGAACAAAGATCGTTCGCGGCTAAGGAGAACGCCGGTCACTTCCTCAGCGTCGTGGAGACTGAGTGGTGGCTTCGCGGCCGTCTGAGCCTGTCGCTAGGACTGATTCTCCCAATTCACCGCCCGACTTGGCAGTGTACGCGGGTCTTCAGGTTGCAATGCTGAAAACTGCGGTGTGATTCATGCTGACCTGCAGGGGAGCTTGATGCTGCCTGATTCTGGGTTAAGTTGGAAGCTTGCGCCTCGATTTGTCGTTTCCGTGTAGTGCCAGCGCGCACGAAGAATGTGATGTTCTCCTTGGAGTGGTTGCCGTCGTTATTGGCAAAAGGGCAGAAAGCAGCCCTACAGCGCACAGCTCCAGAGCTGAGGAAAAAGGAAGCCATCCTCGGTGGAGGAAGGAGCAAACGGAGTTGCTACGAACGGGAATCGAACCCGTGGCCGGAGCGAGCACACACTGTCTAGTGGGAAGCTCCGAGGTTACCACTACCCCATCGCAGCCAGATTTTGAGGGAACGGGAGGACCAAACGACATCCTTCGGCGACGAGGACTTT